>NC_030426.2:4843698-4858698 GCF_001660625.3 Ictalurus punctatus | reverse complement strand
AAATCGTGTGGCTTAAAGTTTCCAGGTACCACAACATCCGCTTATATTTAGCGGAATGGAATGATGGGTTCAAGCCGGCAGACTTATTTTGTCTTGGTTGTCTTGGTCTTTTGGTTGGGAGCCTGTGCACTAAAGGAATGGAACCTCATATATATATATATATACATAAGGCTTTACAGCTGGATAAATACCAAAATCCTGTGGGAGTTCTTTCTCGCACCTCAAGAAGTGCAAAGTGGTATTACAGTGATGGATGTGGCAACCCTTCTCGCTTTCTTTCTTTGTGTTTTTGGCTTCTCTCTATGACTTTTTCTTTCATAGTGGAGATGATGAATTGATTAATAAGCTGAGACTCTGCACACTTCTCTGGTTTGAACCAGCTGCTTATTTGAAAAGGCAGTAATCCAGCAATTTAACTCGACTGAGAAACGGTTCCTCCTTTACTTTGCGTTTCTCTGTGTTTTTTTTTCTTCTTTTTCTAGTGCCTCATTATCCACAGAACCTCTTTGCAAGTTCCTTTAGCAGTGCCGATCGGCGGAATTCAGCTGGACGTGTTGCTTACGAAAGCGTGGCTGGGAAATCACAGCATGATGCGGCATATACGCCACTGCATATTCGTGCACAAGTGAAATAAATAAAAAAATAAATAAAAAAATAGTGTAAGTAGAGTAGTGGAAGAGGAGCCTGCTGCTTTGTTGCTGCAGTGCAGTAGTGAGGACTGGGCGGCCATGGGCTTTTGACCCACTTTCTGTTTCGCAATCATTTGTTCCACTTCACTATTCATCCCACCCACAAACTGCTTTCTGTGGTATAATGCACGAGAGGGTTGTTTGTGAATTAGACGAATATACAGTTTGGAATTCCTGACACTGAATTTCAGGGAGCTATAATACAGGGACTTTTTTTTTTTTTTTGGTAGAAAGTTAGTTGTGTTTTTTTTTTTTTTTTAGTGAACCGCAGTAGCTTTAAAGCTGATTATTCTGTGGAAACTGACCTCTCACAGAGATTTAAATCTGAGAACTGGTCTGTACAAATGAAGTAACAATTTCATTGATTTCTGTATTATATTGTGTACTATTAAAAAAAAAAACATTTATTGAGAATCCCTTCAGTTTTAAAGCAGTTTACAACGGCTTAAATCGATATCAAATAATATCGCCACTAGACATGTTAAGAAATCATGAAACGTGTTGCAGTATTTCTTGACTGATTCAATGAAAGAAGGATTTTTTCGGGCACCATCTGCTTTGTAATTGGGAGGGGGGATGCCAGTTGGCCTCATAGTGTGAAAAGGACCTCCCGCTCGCAGGTGTGTTCGAAAATGACATACGGTTTCAGACAAAAATTGAAACTGGGCAGTTGACTGGAAAAAGACTGTGATGGTTTTTCCACTGTCCAGTTTTGGTGAGCCTCTGCCCTTGGTCACCTCAGATTTCCTGTTCTTGGAGGACAG
The DNA here is from genome assembly GCF_001660625.3 of Ictalurus punctatus. NCBI lineage: Eukaryota > Metazoa > Chordata > Actinopteri > Siluriformes > Ictaluridae > Ictalurus > Ictalurus punctatus. The sequence continues at coordinate 4,857,245 of NC_030426.2, read as the reverse complement.
GCGTGGAACTCGGTGTGGTCTTCTGCTCTAGGTTTGACGTGTTGTGCATTCTGAGGTCCTTTTCTGCTTAGCACGTCCGTGAAGAGTGGTTTGAGTTGAGAGGAAGTCTACTGTAACCTAAATAACCAGTCTGAACGTTCTGCTCTGACCTCTCTTCTCAACGAGGCATTCCCGCCTGCAGAACTGCTGTTTACTGGATATTCGGGTGTGAAAATCCCAGATCAGCAGTTTCTGAAATACCGAAACTAGCCCGTCTGGTGCCAGCAACCATTCCACTGTCAATTTCCCCCCATTCTGACCTTCGATGTGAGCATTAACTCAGGCTCTTTACTTGCCTGATTTTATGCATTGCACTGCCGTCACATGATCAGCTGAACGATGTATGTTTTTCTGAACGCAAATCTAATGGCTGTTTGTTGCTCTATATGGTGCACTGTAATGCTTTAAACTGTCAAACAACAGCAAAAAATAAAAAGACGACAATTTTAAGGGGGTGTGGTTTTGTTTTTGTTTTTTTTTTCCTCTCCACTTTTGCTTAAACACTTGGTCGGTAGTGACTCTGTGTATGAACCTGCAATTTTTAGACAGGGAACAAGTCAAACTTAAGTTCATTTAATAGTAGAGTAGCCTAAGAGCTGTAATTCAGCAAAGGAGCATGATCACCACTTTCCTTTAACCCTTAAAGAGGTAGAAGCACTATATTCTCGCATTAACATGGACGTGAGAGGAAAAACAAAGACCCAAACGACGAAGGTGTGAACCTTCATTACGTTCACGCGTAACGCCTGCATGAAAAGGAAGACTATCCGTCGGCCCCGGGTTTCGTTCAGACGACTACGTTTTGGACCAGTCGATGAGAGATCTCTAGCAGGACGCAGAAAATGGAGAGAATTTGAATAACAAAATAAGGTGAGATAAAACTCACAGAGCAGCAGAAGTTTTAATCAAGCATTCCCTCCAGGCTTGGGTTAAGTCGGCTGGTTATAGAGACTCTGGAGACGCTGTTCACTCGTGGTGCCCTAGAGACATCATTACAGCTCCAGTCTGTGGGGACACCTGCAACAGACTGGGAGAGAGAGCCAGAACAGGGGTGAGAGATATAATCAACTGCTCCTCCAGTTTATATATAGAGAAAAATCTAGTCTGATCAACTTACTATACAGTCCTAACAGATGTGTGGTGATAAAATGGCATTTATTCCCCTCCTTTGCTTTGATTATTGAGCTTCAGTCAGTTGGAGGTGTGGCACAGATGATAGCCAGGGTTCAAATCACTGGCTGCAAATTACGTTTGAAGAAATGTCAGAAACCACATGGCGGTAATAAAGTTCTCAGACACTTATGATGTTTGAGCGCGTGTTGATGTTTAATCAAGCACTGATTGAACTTTAATAACCTGGGACCAACACTTTAAACAGGAAAGGTCAAACGGGAAACAGAACCACTGATTAAATCCGGTTAAAGTTATGCTTCCTGTAGCTTTTGCCCAGCAGTAATAACAAGAAGCCTGTGCAAAGGCTAATGTCATGCTTGCAGCCAGCATTGCAAACTCATGAATTTAGCTCTTTCTAAAGAAGGAGGTTTCTTTCCCTGGAGGTTGGCCATTTTGCCCGAAAATGGTGCACTATGCCTGGGGAAGCCCATAGCTGAAGCCCCTGGTGGAGCTCGGTTCAAGGGAAATGTCCCTGGAGGTTGGCCATTTTGCCCGAAAATAGTGCACCATGCCTGGGGAAGCCCATAGCTGAAGCCCCTGATGGAGCTCGGTTCAAGGGAAATGTCACACAATATAAGATCTCAGCTTATTCTTTAGACACCCAGTGAAAAATGGTTTATAAAAGCATGTCCACGCTTGGATTAATGATTTTGTGGAGAATGCCCTGCGTTTCTTACTTGAACCAGATATCGATACTATTAGGACTATAGTGATTATAAAATCACTAAAAGACCGAAATTACAAAATGATTGATTTTTATTTTTGGTTCTTTTGATTTGGGAAGATTGCATTTGTCTTTAGAGGGCGGAGCTTGCTCCTAGAGTACTAACGTTCTGCTGTCTTAAAGAGAAACGTTGGTTTGTTTTTAACTAGTTTTCTGGCGCTGGTGGGGAGATGAATCGGAAAGCCCAACCTTGCGAGTTAGCTGTGCTTAAATAGATCTTGAATGAAGTTCATCAAGCATCACTTGTGTGCTTCAACAGCTGTCCAGTCAGGAGGTCATAGAGCTGGGCCTGGGCAATGCTATCACCGTCGTGCTGCACAGAATTATGTTCGGTCTTCAGTCAGTATGACGGAGAAATGACTTCGGACCGGGTACAGTTTAAGTAGAAATGGCATGGTACCACTTTTCTGATCCTGATCTTGAAACCTTGAGTATTGGCTGATTATTGATGCGTTGATCTCAATACCGATTGTTTTCTTTAAAAACTACTGCCCTTTAAATTTATTTATTTATTTAAAAAAAAAAACTGGATCACCTCACAGTTAAACTCTTTTATCAGTCCCTCCAGGATTTCGCAATCTTTCGATCACAGAAATGAACACACAATTGCGCAAACTCCGCAGCATTTGGAAGAGCTTGCGATCTTTCCGAGTTACGGCAGACTTTCTGCAGATTTGAGCCAAGACGCGTCATGTGATGTCATCCCAACACACGTTCAGCCAAAGCGCTCTTGGATTCGGGTGCGTTGGACGTGACTGTGATAGACCATGCAAAAAAGCAACAAAAAAAACCTCAAAAAGCTACTCAAGTTGCAAATTTACAGACTTGAATGCGAAAATTGCTTGCATTGTAAATATAATAAATAAAGGGTGTCTGAGAAGGGAAGAACCAACTAAAGTAAAACTACATGTACTTCATTTTGGGTTTATTGTTCACAACATGTATGCTACATGTTCATCCTTTATGCTCTACAGATTTTCTCAGCCACTGTATCTTGCTTTTGCAGATTTTTCTCAACCTATTTGGATCGATATATTTGAGATATATCATATATATATATATATATATATATATATATATATATATATATATATATATATATATATATATATATATATATATATATGAGATACACATTGGTTTCTGCCTTTTCAAACGCCATGTATAATAACGTATAAATATAATAAATTCAATACTAACAAAATCTTTTCCAATTCCAGTCTTTGCCATTTGTTACAGGATCCAACATCTGATATGTTTTCTCCAATCTGATCCTCCGTTATTTATTTATTTATTTATTTATTGCTTGTATGGGCCCTGTACAAAAAAATAACAAATGGAGGCCAGAATAATCAAAACACTAACATATAGCACATATCAGTGATGTAATCCATCTTAGTTAAGCAAAAACAATATTAAACACTGTGAGAATCCAATACTGAGAGACAACAGGAGGTTAGACAATCGCTCAAGCTACACATACAAATATTACTCGATTTGAGCCACGTTAGTGGCCAGCGTGTTAAACGTAGACAGCAGACATTTCTCCCAGATTACACAAAAAGCACAAAGTGAGAGAGAGAGAGAAATAAAGTCAAAACAAAACAAAAAAAAAAAACATTTCAAGTTTATCTGATGCAGCTCACAAAAGCCTCCTAAATATATCAGCAAATAAATTAACATTCTGGTGCTATGAAACATAGCACTAATCAGTGTAGGGCTGCGACTAATGATTATTTTGATAATCGATTAATATGTCAGTTATTTCTTCGATTAGTTTGATTAAAAGGCCAATTAATATTTTCTGTATTTTTTAAATTAATTAATTTTTTTTTAAACCCGTAAACGTTATTTCACATTCGGCCCAAAAGTTGTCCTTCAAACTACAAACTGTCCTTCAATCGTGGAAATTGAAGGCCATGAAAAAGGTATGAAATGCACGTGTGGATTATGCGATACATCATGAAAAGATTAAAAAAAAATATTATTATATTTTGAAAGCGAAGCAAAATAAAACCCTGCTTGTCCACAAGCGTTTAAAAATGCTAAAGAAGAAAAGCAAAAGCATTGATGAAGTGTTAGCTGGCGAGAGGTTGAATTCTGCAGTAACGCACACGTTCACTCATCTGAACACAGTAACGTTACTTTATTCTGAAAATGTACGACGCTTCTTACATTTCTATACAATTCCATGTTCTAACCCCATTACAGTTACCGCTGTCATAAAAACACAATTACTTTAGTTTCTATATGTCGCTAAATATAGCATCAAGCAACAGATTTGATCAGAATGAATATTTTAGTCCGAGTTATTGCGCTTCCTTTCTATCGCGCGGTGTTCGATCGGCGCGTATGTGCGGACTCGCGCTCGTTCAGTGAAGTTTAACGGAGACGCGCGCGCTCTCAGGCAGGACGAGACTTTATGTTAAACGGAAATGCTGGTGTGAACGTCTATCGTTTACAGATAAGCATCTAAAGGTAAAAGTGTCATTCCTGCGCTGAAGAAAACGCGTGTGGAACACATTAAACCGCACACGCGTCTGTCGCGGCGTCCGACACGACGAGCCGCGTTAATACACTCACCAGTTTGTTTGAAGCGCTTAATATAAAACATTCTCCCGTTTTGTACGACGTGGATCGTGCACTTTTCCCTCAGAAGCTCACTCTGCGACCTCGCTGTCTCTCAGGTGTGCGTTACTCCTAGAAATGCGTTTTTCACCACGGTGAAGTGACGTCACTGACTGGGGTTATCCACTGTGTCGTCACAGACCCGACTCATCCGTGATGAAATCCGTTGTCGATTATGTTAATGATCAATTATCAGCGATTTTATGGATTCGTTGTTGCAGCCCTAGATCAGTGCCGCCTCTAAATTTAAGAATGATCAACATTTCTTGACTGTTCTCGTAGTACAGCATTAACATTTCTGAATCAGACCTATCGCTTGATAAGTTTTGTTTGTTTTGTTTTCTCCATGTAAGCCTAAAAAACATGAAGCTGTGGTTCACGTGCGAGCTAAATACCCGGGGAGAAGACGCGTGTTCCCGAGCCCTTGCGTTGTAGCCTTACTGGATCTGTTTGTTAGAGTTATTTTTGTTTGTTCTCTCCACCCCCTGCGTGAATGCCTGCATGATTGCACTTTCGCTCTGTGAACTTTGATCTGATAAGACAGGCATGCTTGATGACCGTCCACATGAACATTTGAGGGATGTGGCTGTGTTCCCTCAGGGAGTATGCGCGCGAGAGAGAGAAAACAGGGTGAGAGAAGAAGAATGAGGTGGTAGGAGGGCAGCCAAAGTCTCATGGAATGACGACTCCTTTCCTAAGACAGCGGTTTAAAGGGCCAGTTCAATCCACAGCCTCAGTTTGAAACTGTAAGAAGACTCTTTTGTCTTCTGCCGTTCTTCTTGTTTTCTTGACACTGTAGAAGCTACTGCACCGTAAATGGACGACGTGAGGGTTCTTTTCGATTAGCTTCGGTCTGTGACAGATTGCTCTCTGTCAAAACAACCGACAATGAGCAACAGCGCTGAGGTGTGGATGAGTGATTCTACACTACAAGATCTGTCCGTGTTTCATTGCCGTTCCAGCACAGTGAGGTTTAGCGCACGGAATATGTGCAGCATTATTAGCTCCGGTTCTTGATGTGTGTAGTACATCGCTTCTCCTACACAGGGTCACAGGGATCCTGGAGCCTGTCCCAGGGAACTCGTGGCACCAGGCCGGGAACACGGAAATGGGGGGGGGGACTCCTCGCAGGGCACAATTCCACACACATTCACACACTATTGACAATTTAGAGCTGAGTGTCAGTGTAAAACGCATGTATTTGGACTCGGGGAGGAAACCGGAGCACTCCGAGGAAACCCCCCCCGAAGTAAGGGGTGGACATGCAAACTCGGGAGAGGTGGGAATCAGTTCCCCAATGCGGCAAACCACTAATCTTTCTGTTTTATAAAATTAACTGCTACAAAGGACGTTTTAAATATACGTTTTGATGTGTTTTTTATTTCCACAAGGTTGTTATATATACAAGGCGCACTATATCCCAGTGTAATTCAACGATAGCTAGCTAACCCAAGAGGCCAGTGAAGGCTCGGATGCACTTCCGAGCTTGATGTTCTGGTTGCCCAGAAGCCTAATTCGCTAGGCTAAAAAAGTGATCGCTGTAGTAACGTAGTACTGTACGGGAGTTGGTTGTATATACGTTTTTCTGCTGTAGCGTATACCAGGTTTTTCTCAGTTTCTACATCCCTGTGTGTTCCTGGTTTCTGAAAAGGTGATTTCTGCCTTGTAAAAACCGTTCTACCGTCAGACAGATCACACCACAGGTGATGTATCTAGTGCAGCAGTTGGCAGGATTCAGAAACGCGCTCAATATAGTTACAGTATCCAGGTGCATCACACCTAGGGCTGGGCGATTTATCGATTATAATATCAATATCATGATAAACGATTACGCGATACTCTTTTCTGAGATATCGTCGGTATGGGGATGTATTTTTAAATGGTACTGAGGGCTTGATGTCAAATCAACAGGAGCTTGAGGGCGCACGGTGGCTTAGTGGTTAGCACGTTCGCCTCACACCTCCTCACACCACGTTCGCCTCACACCTCCAGGGTCGGGGTTTCGATTCCCACCGTGGCCCTGTGCGTGCGGAGTTTGCATGTTCTCCCCGTGCTGCGGGGGTTTCCTCCGGGTACTCTGGTTTCCTCCCCCAGTCCATTTAGACATGCATGGTAGGCTGATTGGCGTGTCCAACGTGTCCGTAGTGTATGAATGGGTGTGTGAGTGTGTATGTGATTGTGCTCTGTGATGGATTGGCACCCTGTCCAGGGTGTACCCCGCCTCGTGCCCCATGCCCCCTGGGATAGGCTCCAGGTTTCCCCGTGACCCTGAAAAGGATAAGCGGTATAGAAGATGCATGGTACTGAATGGATGCCGTTGATTTGACTTATTTTTTTATTTATTTTTTTGTCTTTGTAGCATTAATGAAAAGTATTGTTAAACTCGGTAACATTTTTTTTTGCTTGGTTTATTTATTTCACTACTGTTTGTGGACAGTTTGTTAGCTAAATTATATGTCGTGGTATGCACAGTGTTTATCGTAGAAATGTCCTCAAGTATGGTGATATGATATTTTTATCATATCGCCCAGCCCTAGTCACACCCCTGTGATATCAAATAAAAACATTTTGTTATTGAAAGTCGATAATAAGAAGTTGTTTCCTTTCTTTTTATATTTTGTTGAACCTGCATATCTGCCAGGCAACTATGGATCTAAAAACAAGCTTGAGATCTACACAATTACCAGCTGGAGAGAACGAGGTGAATAAAAGAGCCTAGTGACGGTCTGAATTATTAACACAGTGCAGACTTTTTTTCCTGTCTTGGCTGTTCTCTAAAATACAGCAAGGTTCCTAATGTTTAGTCTGCTTTTCATTACAGGTGGAATTTCTAGTTGTGTTTACTCCTTATTTCAACACTAGGTGCTGTTGTTTTTTTTGTTGTTGTTTAAAGCTAGTACTATAATGATTCCATTCGCTGGATTTTACTGTTAATTTATAAAAAATAAAAATAAAAAATGTAAGAATTCAAAAGCTCCTCTTTTGTCATTAGCTTTGTATATCCATCTCTCGTTGTTCCCTTCTACGTCACCCTTTTATTTCCCCCCTCTCCCGTCCCCTGTCTCAGTCCTCCGCACTCCATTTTTCCATTAATAATTCTCTTCTCTTCCTTCCACCTCCATCTGCTCACATTTAATCTTGCTTGCCATTTACCTTTTCCCTAGTTGGCTTCTACGATACCTATTATGATCCATCTCTTTCTCCTCGATTTGACATCCTCCCTGTCACACACCTCAGTTCTACTTCATCAAATGGGATCTATACTGAGCGTGTTGGAACATGTCTCGCAGCTAGTCTGATGAATGAAGCAGAACCGTGCGGGCCAATAGCATCCTTACTTATCAGTCTGTTAATCCTGGTTTAGGGTAAGGCAAGGATAACCTTTACAGCACCATCCATCCCTGTTCGTCTCCGTCCTGCTTCATCATCGCATGTCGACCACAGCAAGAGGCTGCAGCTTGTGCTAATGGCACCCTGCTAGGAATAAAGGCACTAGCCCGACCGGACACTTTTTGCTCTGTTAATTATTGCGAGCTAATAGTTTGAAAGCCTGTGGGAGCCTATATAAACATACAAATACACATGTGCCAACAGGCGTATCGTCTCTATCCGCTGTGCTTGATGAATCGGATTAAGAGCTCGTGTCCGCTCAGAGATCGCTCTCTTGGGCAATTGAATAGTGTCTTCGAATGCCAAGTGCCTAGCTGCGAGATTATTACTAGCAGTCGAATCTACTCTAGCGACTTCCTTTGAAAGCAGTTGGAGAATTAAGGAATGGTCTTTGAGGAAAATGTGGAAATGTTAGGCTATTTTAATCATATTTCAGAGTGTAATTCGGTTATCCAAATGCGTTAATGTGGAGTGTGAGCAATTTTTAGATCTGGACCGGTGTCGTGCATCGCAGCTGGTTTGTGTGTTCATTGAAACCTAAAATGAGGGATTTCAAAAGTGTTGCCATACTTGTTTGGAACCCCTGAAGGGTGTCCTCTGTCTTGTTTGCGGACAAGACGTGGACACCGTGGTCGTCTCCCACCACTAATTGCTACGGGGCGGTTTGGGATATCATTTAGATGCTTATCGTTGCTGGTACGAATGGCACCAAACAAGCAAGTTCACAAAGGCCTTTGTGAGGTAAGAATCCGAGATACAATCACCCCTCTCTCTTTGTTCTTTATAAACCCCCCCCACCCTCGTTCTCCTTCTCAGGAGGCGTTCGATCTGTATTCGTACCTCATACGTAAATTTGTATTGAGCTCTTATCGTGTGCAGCAGCTGTAACTGAGCTTCCTTGTCCAAGTAGCCTTCGTTTTAGCCATCTGTACGACTTGCGCTTTGGTAAATATGACCTTGTGCTAATTAGACGAGTCAGTCGGTTAATTATATTTCTCTCTCACCTGAGCTCTGTTCTCCATTTCCCTGCTCTCGGTAAGCACAGTTAAGTAATAAAATAATAAATATTCTTTCAGTTTTAATTAATTGGTCTTCCATGGACGATAACACGCTGATCACCTCCAATTAAACTCTGTTTTGCCGTTTTCATTGGGTTGGGAATAACGAATAAACAAGGTAATTGTTTCCATTGTGTTCCTCGGAGATCAATTATAAGCTCTCTGGTTTTTTGCCATTAGCGAGCATTAGCATTGTACCCGAGACCTCTAGAGATGGCTCCAAGGGTCTCAAGGGAAGATGGGAGATGTTGTGGGATGTAAATATTTGACTTTGTGTTTAAGGGGTACCAGTTGTGCGTCATTGTTTTGTTCTTTTTGTTTTGGTACAATGTGCTTTGGTTATGGTTAGGGCTGGTGTAGTTTTAGCTAGTCTTAGATATCCAAAACCAACGTAGTACATTTCATTAAAATGTACTGTTCAAGATGTATGGCTGGATGTAAATGAAGGCCACTCTGCATGTTTTTGTGTTAACCGTGACTTGGTGGGTTTTTACTTTTATTATTCTCCTTTATTCCATAGTTATAAAGGTCATTCTTTGATTGCACCAGTAAACAAGCTCTGTCGCAGTTTATTCACTGGCTATTTAAAAAAAAAAAAAAAAAAAGCCACATGTTTATTTCTGGGGTTTCTCTCCTCATTGTACATTTCACATTAAGCTCACAATTGCAACCTGGGAGCGTACCGTGCATCTCCTCACTGATACGGAGTCATCCCTTTAAGTTAGACCCATCGTTAGCACACTTTCGAGACTGGACGAGGGGCAGTCACTAACTGCTACAGAGCGTTATTTTGTACCTCGTGGAAAAACCACTTAAAAGAACGACTGCTCATTAATGTCATTGGCATCTTGCCATGAATTAGGCACTACTGTAATTGCTGCAATAAATAAGTAAGTCCTGCGTCCATTTTTTTTTTTACTCTCTCCACCTTTTCAATAACATTTACATGCCCTTATTCAGTGTGAGCCAGTTATTTTTGTAAACATGGCTGCAGCAAGCCCGTTTCCCATGAAGACGTGTGTACTTTGCCCTTACACCTCCGCCACTGTGTATATGGAAACAAGTTTACAGTTTACAATAGTGCACATCTATTAAGCACTCTGCATCTCAACTATTACCATCAGTCTTCTGTTACTTAAATAACGCAAGTTCATTTATCAGTCCAGTCAGCTTGACTAGATACATGAGCATCTTGTTATTCCTGTTCTTTTACGGTTATGCCGTTGTAGCTCTGCCGCAAAATAGCTGCGGAAATGCAACGACCAACTACTGTAGGGAAAAAGGGTCGGCGTATTATTAGAAATGCGACTCGAGTTTACACACTGTAAACTGCATGAGAAAATACAACACCGTCTATAAAGATGTGTAAAGTAGTAATAAAAGGTTAACGATTAACTCCGACGTATACTGAAAAAAAATGATCACATTTACATGCAAGTCAGTTATTAAAAGCCATGGTTATATCTTGGGCCTAATTCAAATTTGGCGTTAGGGTTTTCATTTGTGCTGGATGGTATCTAATACCATCAGGCGACAAAAAATTGAGAATGTCGCATCTCGAACACAAAACTCCGAAGTCCACATACAGATCACAGCCATCCGTACGACCGGGGCAACATCATGCTCTACTGCAGAATCTGATTTCGACCTCGGATGTTACCATGACGTTAATACACTTGTTCAGAAGCCACAAAGCATTCACTCGTTATTGGTGGAAATACCCAGCTTCAGCAGAAATCAAGGAAGAAGCCAATGAGGAAGTACAGCGTGAACTATATATTAGAACAATATAATATAGACTAGGTCTTGTCTTGTTTTCTCTTTTGTGCATGTGATCACTACACGCGGAATTTATTTAACTGCCTTTTTTTTTTTTTTTTAAATGTATTTTTAATTTATTTGTAAGCTACACCAATCACAACATTTCATATGTTTGAAGTGTTCTTGTTAAGCTGTATTTTGTGCAATGTGTAAATGTAAGCGAAACGTAAATATGCCTGAAACATTAACCTGATTTTTCCAAGCTATTTAAAACGACATCTCTCTAGTTACAGTCCGATCTGAACCGTGGAACGGCAAGGCCAATTCTTTCTTTCTTTCTTTTTTTTTTTTTTTTTTTTTTTTGCTGTAGACTGACATTTGTGTTTGAGATCGAAAGATGAATAGGAAAAGAGAGTTTCGAGTTTCAGGTATTATTTCCTGGTATTTATATGGAGCTGTGTTTTAAACAACATTAGAAAATGTGCTATCACACCACCCAATTTGTAGGCGAGAGGAAATATTGGAACATGGGACTGACCCGGTGTTTCTTGTTACCCAGGTGTGTCCTGTTAGACTTATTGTTTAAACCATAAATAGATGTGAACATCTACAGGTTTTAGCCAGTGAAGACGGTTTGACGTTTAAAAAAGATAAGCCAACGTGAAGATAAGAGAGCTGTCTGTGGGAGCCATTTTTAAGCTCGGAAAAGCGATCCTAGGCATTGGGCATAGTCCAGTAGTCCAATTTGGAATGTCCTGAAAGAGAAAGAAACCACTGGTGTACTGAGAAACTTCTGCATGAGGGATACGTTTGGAACTTTATTTCGGCTATCACAGCTTGGAGCCTGTTATATGGATTTGAAGCCCTCTGTAATTCAAAAACATATCACTTATGGAGACTTCAATATTGCCATGTATGACGCATGTAAAATATGTAAATAACAGCCTCCCTGAATGTTTTATTCCTTATGTAACAGACATTTTGCGGTATCCTAGACCTCTTCTCTTCCTTTTAGCAGTAAAATGATCTTGCACATTAATGTAGACTGTATAGGTGTAATTCTTGTACCTGCAGTATATACCAGTTAGCTCTAGACTCGGTCTTGTGTGTTTAGCTAGCTGTATGTTTCCCTCTCCTGTCTTTGGGTAAGTAGGAAGTGTGTTACAGTGACCATGTAGGATGAATTAGCATTTGGTCGAGCCTTGTTGCTCAGATTTACCAGATGGCTGTGATGGGAGGGAGCGCATTTCTCACACTGACTTAAGAGAGGACTGCCAGCAGCACTGTGCAACAAGCGAGTCTCAATTTGCACTGAATCATGAGTGGGTTGGAAGGATAGAGTACGAAGTGTCATTTATGAGTGAAGGTTTATCCTTACGGGGTACATGCACACTGAAAACATAGTCGCAAATCGATATTTCATGCTCATTCATTTGAAATGTGAGACTTTGCCTAATTGTGGGATGGCGAGTGATGAGAACATGGTTTTAAAAAAAAACACGCCTTGTGCGCCAAGCGTCACTGGCATTGTGCTATGTTCAATGGATGTGAAACTCAAGGTTGGAGAATATACGTTCTCTGTGCATGTACCACGCGCCTTCTCATTTACGCTTCCTGTGTCTTCTCACGCCATTTGATTTTGGCCTTTCCTTCCTGTGAGGTGGTGAAAAGTGAGGGAGGGAGATTGAGAAGCTGAGTTGTGATTGTGACAAGTGTGCCTGGTGCGCTCAGTTGCTGGCATTATGGCTGAATCTGACAGATTTGCAGTGACACAGCTGGGGCAGGTGGACACCCGGAATGACCACAAATACCCTCTCTCTACCTTTCTCTTTCCTCGTCACTCACTCGCTTATTTCTTCGGTCTCTCCATATCTTTGGATACTTAACTGCTGAACAGTGCTCTCAAACAGTAAGCCCTAATTCAGTGCTCTGTATACAAAAAGCACCCCCATCATGTTTGTGGTGTTCTCATCTTAAAACGTGGTCCTTAAACAATTTGAGTGTTGTGCAGATTCAGGACAGGTAGACCGATCAGATGTTTAAAACGTGTAATTTGCACACCGTAGATATAACGCATGCAGGGACACACCAACAAGAAACTGTCCTGACTGCAAACCTAAAGAAGCAAAACAAATTTGGGGCCAAAACATCATCAAAATCAACACAAACATGGTTTACTGACCACAAAATCAAGGTCCTGCCATGACCCTCCCAGTCCCCTGACCTGAACCCCATAGAACACCTGTGGGGTGAACTGAAGAGGAGAGTCCACCAGCGTGGACCTCGAAATGTGAAGGATCTGGAGAGATTCTGTACGGAGGAACGCTCTCAGATCCCTCGCCATATATTCTACAACCTCATCAGGCGTTATAGGAGAAGACTCAGAGCTGTTATCTTGGCAAAGGGAGGTAGCACAAAGTATTGACTAGAAGGGTGCCAATAATTGTTCCACACCTATATTTAACAAAGTTTTTTTTTTTTTTTTTTTATAAGCCTTTGGTGTGTGTGTGTGTAATTGTTTGATATCCATGAGAGCAGAGTATTCTTGTGAATACAATACAATTTTGAAAGATCAAAAGGTTAAACAATAGACAGTTTGTCTCAGCCGCCTTTGCTCATATTTTCCAAGGGTGCCAATATTAATGGAAGGCACAACCGTTTTTATTTTTGTGTCTTATTCTTCTTTAATGTGTGTGTGTCACCATTTTGTGTTCTTATTGACCCAAGCCTGGGTTTGCATAGTGTAGTTCAAATTTAAGTTCATCATCATTATT